>NC_053434.1:51792996-51832273 GCF_007990345.1 Gossypium hirsutum
CGAACATTAAAATATTATATGATGATATATACACTTAAGTCATTACCCAACAAATAATAAAAGAGGGGCGTTCATTTTTGAACAATTAAAGACAGACAAATAAAAATGCACGATTCTAACTTTGGTGGGGATTGCGGGACCTGATAATTATTATGTATTTTGTTTCTTCGTATTAGACAAAATAAATAATTATGCCTTTGCTGTTGCATCAGTATTCTTCTTTTATGTTGATCTCATCTTCTAAAGCTGATACCATAGAATCCAGTCTAATTCCAATTAAACAAACAAAAATTTTCTTTGAAGCATAAATCAAACCAAATTAACAAAAAGTAAATAATTACTAAAACCATAACACCATCCAATAACTACTGCAGTATATAAAAGAAATAACTTAGGCTTTCCTTACTTTGACACTTGTTCATTTTTTTTTCCGACATAATAATCCTCCTGGCCTTGGCTTCTAAACTTGTCTCAGCTTCAGATCCCAGCCCTCTTCAGGACTTTTGTGTAGCAATTAATGATACTAAACATGGTGGTGCGTTCTTTAATTCTTTGTTTTTCTTTGCGTAGTTTATATTTGCAATATATTCGTTTCGATTCTTAATAATAATTTTCTTTTCAGTTACGCAGTTTTTGTTATTCGCAAGTTTTGCAATGACCCAAAGCTTGCAAAAGCAGAAGACTTAAACCATTCGGGGACCAACAATGTGCAATCAAATTCTTATTAAATAAAATAAGAGATTGTTAGCAAGTTAAATTAAAGAAAATATATATTTTTAGAAGATTTAGTATTTATTAGTATAATATATTTAACATTTATTAGCATAAGTTATTTGACCTACGAATTTAGCCTATAAATAAGCTCTTTTATAACATTAGGAAAAACACTCATTTAAATATTAGAATTCATAGTACTTTTAATAATTTTGTGTTTATGTTTTGATGGTTCTTTAATTTTTGGGTTTAGTTTTTATCTCCATCTTTTGTACTCTCTGTTCTTTTGTTATTATAGTAAAATTATCTTTACCCATGATTTTTTATCCTCTTTGGAGGAGTTTTTCCACGTAAATTTATGTGTTCAATTTCTCAATTTTTTCTGTTATTTTTACTTCTTCGTTACTTAATCAATTCGGTCCCAATAAGTGGTACCAGAGCTAGTTTAATTTTCATAGATCATCCCGTACAGAGAAGGTAGCAACAAAGTTTAACATTAAGAAGTTATATGATGTCATGGATTTCAATTTGTGGCATGTTCGAATTATGGGAATTCTCAACAACCCACGACACTGAAGTCTAACGAGGTGAGAAATACTGCAGGGGTAATTTTGTGTCTAGCACCAAATTAAATACACTCCAATGGCATTTTTTTTCAAACTTTAGGGTTGTAACTTGGTTGCATTAAAGACACTTTTGATGTCAAACATAAAAGTTTCACATTTTATCATCTTTTTAGCTTCTCTTTTATTATATTTACCATTTTTAGGTTTAGAGTTCTTTCCTTTCTTAGCTTAGTTAGTTTATAGTTTCTTTAATTTTACTATAGCTTTAACTTTCTTGTAATTAGATACAAAAACTCTTCCTTATTTCTATTCAAGGAATCTAATAAATTTCAAATTTGTAAACCTGCAAAAGTGTAAAAATCTCAACTTTGGTTGTTCTTTCATCACCATTGATCCTGCTATCATCTTCCACAAAGACTCTATTAACAGTCACAAAGATGTCCTCAGCCTTCCTTTTATGCTTTTGTAACACCCCTAACCCACCTCCCTTGTCGGATTAGGGTCACGAAACATTTCTAAAAAAAAAATAGAACATTTAATTTCAATATAAGCAATTATGCAAGCTAACTATTATCATTCATTATTATACAAAAATTAGTACAGGCTTATTTAGTGTTCCCATTTCATTAGCTTGAACAACTGAGAATGAGAACTGCTATGCAATACTAAACATGGTTTTACACAAACTACCATCTTATCACAATTTATTTCCTCTTGAAAGTTAGAAGTTGGGTTCACAGCAATAATATTCTGATTATTCACATTGGTTTATTAGATTATACTCTACCTACTATCATTGATGATATTAGTAGAATGATCTACTTTACCTAATTTAGGTTCGCTACTTCATTTAAAATCAGAGTAAAAATACTCTTACAGCCCTTAAAACAAATTTACGGGACCTTAAAAATAGTTTGAAAACAAATAGGTGCTAAATTGAAACAATTCAGAAAGTTTAGGGAAAATTTCAAAAATAACTTAAAAATAGGTGTCACACTGCCATGTGGTCAAGCCGTGTGGCATTCGATGTTGGGACACACGGCCATGTCCCAACCCTTGTATCTACCTGTGTAACTCATTGACTTGGGGCAGTCGGTCATGTCGTAGGCCATGTGCCAGACCATGTGAAACCTACACTTAAATTAACAAGACACACGACCTTGTGGCTAGGATGTGTGTGTCACACGGCCGTGTGATAGACCATATCTCAGGCCGTGTGTACCTAAATGTACCATCAAATGCAAGTTTACCAAAGAGTATTTACTTAGACATTAAGAAACTCATTTAGCAACCATTTAACCTTTTAAGATCACCATTAAATATGCTCAAAACATCCATCTTAAGTGCTTAACCAATGTACCCTCATTGGTACCACATTTTTATATTTTCAAACACATTAATATTAGATATCAACCATTCAAGCACTCATTCATATTGAATTATCATAATTGAGCTAATATTCTAGCTAATTAGGCTACCAAGTTTAAAGCTAAACATATGCAAACATCAAGTTTAACTAACATACCAAGACATAACTTGAACTTCAACCATGTGAACATATAAATACCATTACACTTGGAACTCAAAGTATCATCACATTAACAAAAAACCATCAACCAAAAGACCACCTAAGTACATGCCATAACAAAATAGAACATCACCACAACTTGAGAACGGGATCGTTGTTGGATGCTGAGTTGACGATACATTGAAAAGTACCTAACATGTGCACGGAAAAAAAAATCATGCACCGAGTATAACTTAGTGGTATTTTTATAATTTGAACAATTAAAACTTGATATAAATCATTAAGATGTAAAAATGCAAATAAATAATGTTATATAAAATATCATGTCAATAATACTAATTTACTCATTTGTTGTTCACATCCAACAAATGTTGCAAGTTCTAATACATGACAATAGCATTTAATATGGCATTTGATAAATAAATTCATACACTAGCATAATTTATCTACATTTCTAATTCATGAATTCATAGCTCATAATTTCACAATTTAGTCATTTTTCACTTCTAACTTAAAAATCTATCAATTTAATCTCTAAATGTAGCACGCCAAATAATTTTTTTCTGCTTCTATAAATTTTTGACACAACTGTGTATCTGCTTTAGTGGTTAAGTGTTCTAGGTGTGTGTGTGAAGCCTCAAGTTTAAGCCTTACTTTTAGCAAACTTTGTTATTTTTGGATCTAAGCCCTACCTTTGTTCTATGGGATTATATTAAATTATCTGTTAACCCATATCAAAATGAGCTTGCTGGTTCAAGTGGTAGGGGAACTGGGGTGTTAGAGGTCCTATGTTCGATTCCCTGCGTTAGCGAGGGTTTTATATTTTGTTCTGTTATCTGATAGAGTTCCGGTTGAGCTGAAATTCTGAGGGCATTATCAGTAGTGGGTTAGTGGAGAAAATTAAGGGATTCTGGGAATATCCTTGTATTTTTTTATTATTTTCTTTTTTTTTATAAATTTCTCTTTTCTCTCTCTTCTAAAAATCCCCAAATCTCTCTGACTTTTTTTCCCTTTCGTCTCTCCTACATTGTTTTCACATTCAATCTTTGTTTCCCTTTTCTGTTGTTGTCATTTTCCTGATTCAATTGTTGCTTTTACGTTTCAAATTCTCCAATCGGATTGGTAAGTAAAAACTTGGTTTGTTAACGTTAAATTTTAATTTTTGGGCAATGTTAGAATAACCGATATTAGTGAGTAATCGATGAATTCTGTGAACGATTGTGTAGGTGAACGTGGTGAATCGGTGGTTTTCGCCTCAACTGTTTAACTTCCATATAGTCATTTTACGGTGGTAAGTGTGGAACATTGCTCGATTTAGTTGTTAATTTTGGTAAATCGTTTGCTTATAGGACTTTCAAGATTCTATTTTTAGATGTTGGTGGTCTTGAGAGCATTATTGCATTGAAATAGTACAAAGTGTGTACCTGAAACGCAAAAAATTAGGCTTCGACAAAGCTGAAAAATTGTTCTGTCGATGCCACACGAGTACGTGGTCACCCATGTGCTAGGTCGTGTGTGGGAACACAGCCGTGTGATCGACGAAGGAATGGTCGTGCATAGCATACGGTCATGTGGTAGCTTAAGTGTGGCTAAGTGGGCTACATGGGCTAAACCAAGTTGGGTGTGTGGGCCACACAGGCGTGTAGGCCCAGACGGGCATGACGTATGGGCGTGTGGGTTCTTGGGCTAGGCCCATGTAACACCCCGAACCCGAATCCGACACCGGAGTCGAACACGAGGTGTTAACTGGCTTTAACCCCTTACAAAAATTTATTTTCCAGACACTGCCCCATCTGTGTACTAGTCGTTTTAAAAATCATATCTTGAGTTTCAGAACTCGAAAATCAGTTTCGTAAATTTTTCCAGAAACTAGACTCATGTGCCCATCTATGTATTTTTTTCTAGAATTTTTGGTTGGGCCAATCAGTACAGTTTATTAGTCAAAGTTCCCCAAGTTGCAGGGATCGACTACACTGACCTTTGCCCATTACGACTGGGATATCTCCCTGCACGGGGCTTCAATACTGTTGCCGTTTGTTTCTATGGAAACTATACTCAGAGAGGAATCTGCACATATATGGTACGACCCCTAATTATCTCTGGTTAATTTATAATGAATTTCCAAAGTCGGAGCAGGGAATCCAGAAACCGTTCTGGCCCTGTCCCACTAAAATCAGATTATCTATTAATATACTGCCCATATGATCTTTTCGTTACTTCCTCATGAAAACAGACTCATCGAGCTTCGATTACGTAATTTATTCATCAATTAATTCCACTCCTACTATTTTTAGTGATTTTTCAATCTCATGACACTGCTGCTGCCAGCATCTGTTACGAAAGTAACTAGGTCCATTTCATGCCTACCCTCGATCCAACTCAATCGAACATTCGTGCCATTTTCGCATGGCTTAAAGTTTACATGCCATAATTCAAACACAACGTACTAGCTTATACATGCCAAAATGATCTTCTAAGCACACTAAGAAGAAAGTACCAAAACTAGCTATCCGGTGTGATGACTTCGATGACGGCCCGACCCCGCAAAAATTGATGAGTCCAAGCAACCTATAATGGGTGACAAGGAAACACCGGGTGAGTTTATAACTCAGTAAGTCATAAGCAATGCTCTACTATACATCAATAACATTATCACAAGAGGAACAAAATGGAATGAGACAATTTACTCCATCCATACCGAACCATGCCATAGTTCCTCCAACCTACCGATTCAATTTCATATCAATTCATGCATTCACAATTCATATACTCATCAATAGGACATTGAAGCATTTTCATAAATCAATTTATTTTCGTTACAATCAAACCACAAAACGGCCTTTCACCCATCCTACGATAAATTTTTATGTACGTGACTTCAAGTATAGTTGTCACATAGGTTCAACTTACCGAGCTCAACACCAAGTATACGCATAGCACATATTAGCCATGTACTCAAGACACTTACCCGATCCGCTGTCCGCGATCAACTCAATAGTGTCGCACACATAGTGTCCATAATGATTCACGAATGTATATTGAGCCTGCACACTCAGTGCTATATAATCAACTCGCACACTTAGTGCCACGTAATCAAATCGCACACTTAGTGCTACATAGTCAGACTCGCACACTTAGTGCCGCATGGTCAATTCGCACACTTAGTGCATCATATTCATTTCGCACACTTAGTGCAACATAGTCGAATCGCACACTTAGTGCTGTACAATTTAATCCCGCGCACTTAGCGCCAATCCCATGGTCATAAATGGTTATCCCGCACGTTTAGTGCCGAGATCAACAACTCATTACATCTTACCTCTTTTATTTCATTCAACAATTTCATCATCACATACGTACATGCATATATATGTACATTTATTCATTCCATTCAGCATCAATACATAACATTATGACCATTGAAATAATACCAACTACATGCTTAATGACTTACCTCGTGTTGGGTAAGACGGTTCCAACTCGGCTACTCGATAACCTTTTCTTTGCCTTTGCTCGATTCACCTCCTTTAACTCCTTGAGCTAAATCAATAATTTAACTAGTTTAATCACCTTGCTAAATATTTACAATCCAATTTCACATGTATATGTATGTTAGTATATTCGGCTAACAACCTCATGCAACTATCATGTCATCAAAAAAAATCTAATCACACATGCACATGCATTAGGTAAGTTACCTTTGCTAATTTTAAACCCAACATCACACAAGCTCTCAAGAGATGGCCGAATGCCTCTTTTGTTACCCAACTAATCATTCAACAATTCCATCCCCTTTACCACCCCTTTTATGCCTAATTATTTAAATCAAGATAAGGTCATCAACATGACTAACCATAGTCGAATGTGCAACATTAATCTATCACCTCTATCTCTTAAATACTATCAAGTTCATTTACTTCTAATTTCTTAAGTTCAACATCTTAATGCCCATTATAGCTACTCCCATAATCTACATTTAAAAAAAAATCGGCAACACCCACATTCAACTATCTTAGCCGAATTCTCCTCCACACTTAGGCCAAAGTATGCACATTAAGCTTAATACAACTTTCATTATACCTTCCACCCTAAAACATAATTTATAAATCTTACCCTTCCTTCCATGTTTTGGTCAATTGTTCAAATTACCTCATAGCATGAACATTTTTTTTTCAACTAATCTAGCATGCTCATTCGGCCTTAACAATGAACCTCTTCTCATACAAGGACAAAAATAAATCAAATGAACCTTCCATCTAAACCCCCTTTCTACCTTCTACTCATTCAATAATACATGAAAACAACTACTAATTCTAGCACTTTGATACACGGTTTAGTGTCCAACCATCATAAAAGTTTGAATCCTTCTTAATATTGTCAAAATACATTCACAAATTGACTTAAACATATAAGAAGATTTAACTAACACTTCAAAACTTACCTCCTACTAGCAAGATGTAGTGCCGAATTGCCTAAAGGAGAATTTTCCTTTTTCTCTTCTTTGGTTTCGGTTTTGGCAAGGTGGAGAAGAATATGAACACTCCTCTCCCCTTTTTCTCTTTTATTCCATTTTATTATAATTATTTTAAGTCATTTGTTAACTAAACAAAACATAATAAATTGAAATAAGTGGAGCACCATCACTCCTTGGCCGGCCACCCATCATCTTTTGGGCAATTTGACATGCAAAACCACTCTTTTTGGTACATGCACTAATAGACCATTTGAATTAGACTATCATATTTTTACAATGTCTCAAATTGATCCCAATTAATAATTTCTCATGCAATTGGTAAAATTAGGGAGTGAAACTTCCACATACTCATGTTCACACATAATAAGCATAGAATATAGCAAGTAATTATTTTTACGACTCGGTCTTGTGGTCCCGAAACCACTTCCCGACTAGGGTAAATTTTGGGCTGTCACAACTCTCCCTCACTTAAGAAATTTTCGTCCTCGAAAATCTTACCAGTAAATAGGTTTGGATATCGCTCTTTCATCGAGCTCTCGGGTTCCCAGGTTGCTTCCTCGATCCCGTGTTTGAGCCACAACACCTTAACCAACGGAACCCTTTTGTTTCGCAACTCTTTCACCTCACGAGCTAGGATACGTATCGGTTCTTCTTCATAACTCATATCGGCTTGAATTTCAACCTCTGATGGGCTAATTATATGCGACGGATCAGATCGATAGCGTCGAAGCATCGAAACATGAAAGACATCGTGAATCTTTTCAAGCTCAGGGGGCAAAATCAATCTATACGCAACTGGCCCCACTCGTTCGGAGATTTCGTACGGCCCAATGAATCTCGGGCTCAACTTGCCCTTACGGCCAAACCTAAGTACCTTTTTCCAAGGCGAAACTTTAAGGAACACTTTATCTCCCACCTGATATTCAATGTCCTTCCGTTTCAGATCCGCATACGATTTCTGACGATCTGTGGCTGCCTTCAAACTTTCACGGATTACTTTTACTTTCTGTTCGGCATCTTTAATCAAATCAACTCCGAAAATTTTACTTTCACCGAGCTCGGTCCAAAACAATGGTGTACGGCATTTACGACCGTACAAAGCCTCGTAAGGTGCCATCTTAATACTTGATTGAAAACTATTGTTGTAAGCGAATTCAATCAAAGGTACATACCGTTCCCATGAACCACTAAACTCAAGGATGCAGCATCTCAGCATATCCTCGAGTATCTGAATTATCCGCTCGGATTGACCATCAGTTTGGGGATGAAAAGCGGTGCTAAAATGCAGCTGGGTACCCAAAGCTTCTTGCAATTTCTTCCAAAATCGCGAGGTGAATCTCGGATCTCTATCCGACACGATAGAAATAGGTACTCCATGTAATCTCACAATCTGAGAAACATACAACTCGGCTAGTTTATCCAATGAAAAATCCATACGCACGGGGATAAAGTGAGCCGACTTAGTCAGCCTATCAACAACAACCCAAATCGCATCCTTCTTACTTGCGGACAATGGCAGTCCGGACACAAAGTCCATTGTGACTCGGTCCCATTTCCACTCGGGTATCATGATCGGCTGAAGTAACCCTGAAGGCACTTGATGTTCCGCTTTCACTTGTTGACATATTAAACATCTCGAAACAAAGTCGGAGATGTCTCGCTTCATACCATGCCACCAAAACCGACGTTTCAAGTCGTTGTACATTTTCGTGCTCCCCGGGTGAATTGACATTCGGCTACAATGGGCTTCGTTCAAAATCATCGGAATGAGTTCCGAATTCCTTGGAACACACAAACAACTTTTAAACCTCAAACAACCATCATCATCAATCTGAAACTCCGATTCCTTGTTCGGAACACACTCAGCTCGTTTTGCAACCAATTCATCATCGACTTTCTGAGCTTCACGAATTTGATGAGTCAATAATGGTTTGGCTTTTAATTCAGCTACTAACACATTGTCAGGTAGGACAGACAAGTGTACATTCATCGCTCGCAAAGCAAACAGTGATTTCCGGCTTAAGGCGTCCGCAACCACATTAGCCTTTCCCGGGTGGTAATCAATGACAAGCTCGTAATCTTTCAACAACTCAAGCCAACGTCTTTGTCGCAGATTCAAGTCTCGTTGAGTCATCAAATATTTGAGACTTTTGTGATCCGAAAACACAGGGCACTTCTCACCAAACAAATAATGTCGCCATATTTTCAATGCAAACACAATGGCGGCTAGTTCGAGATCATGGGTCGGATAATTTCTTTCGTGTGGCTTCAATTGTCTCGACGCATAGGCCACAACTCGACCTTCTTGCATCAATACGCAACCCAACCCGAGTAGGGATGCGTCACTATAAACAACAAACTCTTTACCCGATTCGGGTTGCACCAAAATTGGAGCTTCAGTCAGATGAGTTTTCAGTTGATCGAAGCTTTTCTGACATTTCTCCGTCCATTCGAACTTAACATCCTTCTGAAGTAGCCTCGTCATTGGTGTGGCTATCATCGAGAAACCTTTGACAAATCGTCGGTAATAGCCGGCGAGCCCTAGAAAGCTCCGGACTTCGGTAACATTTCTCGGAGGCTTCCAGTTAAGTATGGCTGAAATTTTGCTCGGGTCAACTCGAATACCCGATGCGGATACCACATGACCCAAGAAGCTAACCTCTCTTAACCAGAACTCATACTTACTGAACTTAGCATATAACTCCTTATCCCGCAAAATTTGCAACACTTGCCTCAGATGCTCAGCATGTTCGGTCTCGTCTCTTGAATAGACCAAGATGTCATCAATAAACATAACTACAAACCGATCCAAATACGGCCTGAAGATCCGATTCATCAAATCCATAAACACCGCAGGGGCATTAGTGAGCCCAAACGGCATCACTAAGAACTCGTAGTGACCGTACCTCGTTCTGAAAGCAGTTTTGGGTACGTCCGAATCTCGAATCCGCAACTGATAATAACCCGATCTCAAATCTATCTTTGAAAACACCGATGCTCCCTTTAATTGATCGAACAGATCATCTATACGCGGTAACGGATACTTATTCTTTATCGTCACTTTATTCAGTTGACGATAGTCAATGCACAACCTCATGGTTCCGTCCTTCTTTTTCACGAACAATACTGGTGCACCCCAAGGTGAGAAACTCGGTCGAGCGAAACCTCTATCCGTCAATTCTTGCAACTGAGCTTTCAACTCTTTTAACTCAGTTAGTGCCATACGATACGGAGCGATCGAAATTGGCGTAGTTCCAGGTACAAGCTCAATTCCAAACTCTACTTCCCGAACAGGTGGTAAACCCGGTAACTCTTCAGGAAAAACATCCGGGTATTCACAAACCACCGGCACCGACTCGGGTTTCTTTTCTAACTCTTTGTCATCAAGTACATACGCGAGGTATGCTTCGCACCCTTTCCTTACATATTTCTGGGCCAACATTGCTGATATTACAGCTGGCAACCCCCTTAAGTCCGCAGACTCAACTCGGATTATTTCGTCATTCGCGCACCTCAAATCGATAGTCTTATTTTTGCAATTCACAACCGCATCATGCGCGGTTAACCAATCCAAACCAAGAATAACATCAAACTCGTCGAACGGCAAAAGCATCAAATCGGCCGGAAAACAGGATTCTCGGATTATTAGAGGGCATCTCTTACACACTTTATCAACAAGTACGCATTGGCCCAAAGGGTTTGATACTCGAATTACGAGCTCAGTAGACTCAACAGGTAGAGTCTTACTGGTTGCTAAGGTTTCGCATACATATGAATGAGTAGAACCAGGGTCAATCAATGCAATCACATTAGTATCAAAGAGAGTGAAGGTACCAGTGATGACGTCGGGGGAGGATGCCTCCTCTCGTGCGCGAATGGCATATGCTCTAGCAGGAGCACGGTTCTCGGCGCGATCGGCCGTATCAGAAGCCCCCCTTTGACTACCACCCCTGCCTCCAAAAATTCTCGATGGTCTACCTCTAGATGTCACTCCACTAGGTCTTGCACCTTGAATCTTATTCTTCTCATCCAGCTCCGTGCAATCTCTAATGAGATGGTCCTTCGAACCGCACCCGTAACAGGCCCTGCTAGTAGACTTGCCCCAACATTCACCTAGGTGTCGTCTTCCACATTGGGGACATTCAGGTTTCTCGTGACGATTATTTCCCACACTAGCTACCGAAGTAGCTCGGGAGCCCATCGATGGTCTTGCCTTGATGGAAATTCCCGCAGTCGCCCTCGACTTATTAATGTCCTCCTTGAACTTCTTTACAGCTGAGAACGGAGCTTTACCCGTCGATCTTCTACGGTAATCTCTAGCTTCAAATTCAGCCTTCCTCTTCTCCTTTCCAAGTTCTTCCGCCTTGCAGGCTCGTTCGACTAGTGTTACGAATTCTTTTATTTCCAAAATACCCATTAGTAGCTTTAAATCTTCATTCAATCCTTCCTCGAATCTTTTGCACATAGCAACCTCATCAGCTACACACTCCCAGGCATACCTACTAAGTCTTACGAATTCATGTTCGTATTCAGATACAGTCATACGGCCTTGCTTGAGTTCCAAGAACTCCTTACGCTTCTGATCAATGAACCGCTGGCTAATAAATTTTTTTCGGAATTCCGTTTGAAAGAAGTCCCAAGTTACTCGCTCGTTCGGGACTATGGAAATCAAGGTCCTCCACCAATAGTAGGCTGAGTCTCGCAACAAAGATACAGCACATTTTAGACATTCATCGGGTGTGCATGACAATTCATCGAACACCCGAATGGTGTTATCAAGCCAGAACTCGGCCCTTTCGGCATCATCAGTTACTATGGCCTTGAACTCCTCGGCCCCACGCTTCCTAATCAAGTCTACCGGTGGCTTACTCAGCCTCACAGGATCAGCGACTGATGGCATTACAGGCTCTTGGGGTGGATTATTCAAATTTGGGAATTGTTGGACAGCCGGGTTGGCTCGGGCATATTGCGCGACCCACTCATTCATCATGGTAAAGAAGGCTTGTTTAGCCCCCTCACCTTGATTATTCGCAGATGACTGAGGTTCAACAGGCGGCGTCCCTTGTGCAGGAGCAGCCGCTACGCTCTCAATGTCATCCGCTAGGGTTCTTTCTTCACCGGGATCCATTTACTAATCAAGACAAAAACATTTCAACCGTCAGAAGTCATCACCCTTTTAAACATTAACATTATGGCATGTATAGCTAGACTCATACGTGCTATGGTAGTCCTAGAACCGACTAAACCATGGCTCTGATACCAATAAAATGTAACACCCCGAACCCGAATCCGACACCGGAGTCGAACACGAGGTGTTAACTGGCTTTAACCCCTTACAAAAATTTATTTTCCAGACACTGCCCCATCTGTGTACTAGTCGTTTTAAAAATCATATCTTGAGTTTCAGAACTCGAAAATCAGTTTCGTAAATTTTTCCAGAAACTAGACTCATGTGCCCATCTATGTATTTTTTTCTAGAATTTTTGGTTGGGCCAATCAGTACAGTTTATTAGTCAAAGTTCCCCAAGTTGCAGGGATCGACTACACTGACCTTTGCCCATTACGACTGGGATATCTCCCTGCACGGGGCTTCAATACTGTTGCCGTTTGTTTCTATGGAAACTATACTCAGAGAGGAATCTGCACATATATGGTACGACCCCTAATTATCTCTGGTTAATTTATAATGAATTTCCAAAGTCGGAGCAGGGAATCCAGAAACCGTTCTGGCCCTGTCCCACTAAAATCTGATTATCTATTAATATACTGCCCATATGATCTTTTCGTTACTTCCTCATGAAAACAGACTCATCGAGCTTCGATTACGTAATTTATTCATCAATTAATTCCACTCCTACTATTTTTAGTGATTTTTCAATCTCATGACACTGCTGCTGCCAGCATCTGTTACGAAAGTAACTAGGTCCATTTCATGCCTACCCTCGATCCAACTCAATCGAACATTCGTGCCATTTTCGCATGGCTTAAAGTTTACATGCCATAATTCAAACACAACGTACTAGCTTATACATGCCAAAATGATCTTCTAAGCACACTAAGAAGAAAGTACCAAAACTAGCTATCCGGTGTGATGACTTCGATGACGGCCCGACCCCGCAAAAATTGATGAGTCCAAGCAACCTATAATGGGTGACAAGGAAACACCGGGTGAGTTTATAACTCAGTAAGTCATAAGCAATGCTCTACTATACATCAATAACATTATCACAAGAGGAACAAAATGGAATGAGACAATTTACTCCATCCATACCGAACCATGCCATAGTTCCTCCAACCTACCGATTCAATTTCATATCAATTCATGCATTCACAATTCATATACTCATCAATAGGACATTGAAGCATTTTCATAAATCAATTTATTTTCGTTACAATCAAACCACAAAACGGCCTTTCACCCATCCTACGATAAATTTTTATGTACGTGACTTCAAGTATAGTTGTCACATAGGTTCAACTTACCGAGCTCAACACCAAGTATACGCATAGCACATATTAGCCATGTACTCAAGACACTTACCCGATCCGCTGTCCGCGATCAACTCAATAGTGTCGCACACATAGTGTCCATAATGATTCACGAATGTATATTGAGCCTGCACACTCAGTGCTATATAATCAACTCGCACACTTAGTGCCACGTAATCAAATCGCACACTTAGTGCTACATAGTCAGACTCGCACACTTAGTGCCGCATGGTCAATTCGCACACTTAGTGCATCATATTCATTTCGCACACTTAGTGCAACATAGTCGAATCGCACACTTAGTGCTGTACAATTTAATCCCGCGCACTTAGCGCCAATCCCATGGTCATAAATGGTTATCCCGCACGTTTAGTGCCGAGATCAACAACTCATTACATCTTACCTCTTTTATTTCATTCAACAATTTCATCATCACATACGTACATGCATATATATGTACATTTATTCATTCCATTCAGCATCAATACATAACATTATGACCATTGAAATAATACCAACTACATGCTTAATGACTTACCTCGTGTTGGGTAAGACGGTTCCAACTCGGCTACTCGATAACCTTTTCTTTGCCTTTGCTCGATTCACCTCCTTTAACTCCTTGAGCTAAATCAATAATTTAACTAGTTTAATCACCTTGCTAAATATTTACAATCCAATTTCACATGTATATGTATGTTAGTATATTCGGCTAACAACCTCATGCAACTATCATGTCATCAAAAAAAATCTAATCACACATGCACATGCATTAGGTAAGTTACCTTTGCTAATTTTAAACCCAACATCACACAAGCTCTCAAGAGATGGCCGAATGCCTCTTTTGTTACCCAACTAATCATTCAACAATTCCATCCCCTTTACCACCCCTTTTATGCCTAATTATTTAAATCAAGATAAGGTCATCAACATGACTAACCATAGTCGAATGTGCAACATTAATCTATCACCTCTATCTCTTAAATACTATCAAGTTCATTTACTTCTAATTTCTTAAGTTCAACATCTTAATGCCCATTATAGCTACTCCCATAATCTACATTTAAAAAAAAATCGGCAACACCCACATTCAACTATCTTAGCCGAATTCTCCTCCACACTTAGGCCAAAGTATGCACATTAAGCTTAATACAACTTTCATTATACCTTCCACCCTAAAACATAATTTATAAATCTTACCCTTCCTTCCATGTTTTGGTCAATTGTTCAAATTACCTCATAGCATGAACATTTTTTTTTCAACTAATCTAGCATGCTCATTCGGCCTTAACAATGAACCTCTTCTCATACAAGGACAAAAATAAATCAAATGAACCTTCCATCTAAACCCCCTTTCTACCTTCTACTCATTCAATAATACATGAAAACAACTACTAATTCTAGCACTTTGATACACGGTTTAGTGTCCAACCATCATAAAAGTTTGAATCCTTCTTAATATTGTCAAAATACATTCACAAATTGACTTAAACATATAAGAAGATTTAACTAACACTTCAAAACTTACCTCCTACTAGCAAGATGTAGTGCCGAATTGCCTAAAGGAGAATTTTCCTTTTTCTCTTCTTTGGTTTCGGTTTTGGCAAGGTGGAGAAGAATATGAACACTCCTCTCCCCTTTTTCTCTTTTATTCCATTTTATTATAATTATTTTAAGTCATTTGTTAACTAAACAAAACATAATAAATTGAAATAAGTGGAGCACCATCACTCCTTGGCCGGCCACCCATCATCTTTTGGGCAATTTGACATGCAAAACCACTCTTTTTGGTACATGCACTAATAGACCATTTGAATTAGACTATCATATTTTTACAATGTCTCAAATTGATCCCAATTAATAATTTCTCATGCAATTGGTAAAATTAGGGAGTGAAACTTCCACATACTCATGTTCACACATAATAAGCATAGAATATAGCAAGTAATTATTTTTACGACTCGGTCTTGTGGTCCCGAAACCACTTCCCGACTAGGGTAAATTTTGGGCTGTCACAGCCCACACGTGTAACACCCCAAACCCGACCTAGACATTATGGCTAAATCTGGCAATGTCACATTGGGTGTTTTTCGTAAAGTGTTATATCGATGAAAACTCTTACTATATATTTAACCTCTTTGTGTGTTTTTGACTTATGCCATTCATTTCAAAACTCGCGTCACTAACCAAAAAGTACTACTCTAAAATCGTTATTCATCTCCAAAAATATCATTTTCTAGCGGAAGCTTCTTAAAACAGTTACGTACTTGAGTTTACTTTGTAAAAATGTTGTTTCTTTTGAAAACTCAAGTTTTCTTATCTTTAGCGATTTTAAATAAAAGCAAATAAAAATTCCAAAATAAAATCCAAAGAGGCCTTATTACAATAAAATACCCAAAATAAAATTAATTATAATTTTAAAAATAAATAATAAAGTACGTGCAGTTGTGTGGCCACCTTTGAGTCTCTCGCAGCACCGATCCGCCTAAGACTAGGGATTAAATGTATAGATAAACAGATGGGTGAATTTACGAAAACTCAGTATGTAATCCCATATAAGCAAACAATTAGAAAACAAGCACAGGGCCTAAGCCTTTTTTAGAAACAGTGCCAATATCAGTCTGGGCTTTAGCCAAACTCAATACAGAAATAGTCATGTGTTCGGGCCTTGGCCTATTGCAGTAACAATAAACAGTACAGTAACAGAAATCAGTGTAGTAACAGTAACAATAATCAGTGCAGTAATAGTAACGGTAATCAATGCAGTAATAGTATACAAGTCCTACCTATTTAGCCTTTACACACCATCTCCGTCCAACCCTACACTCCATGTGGGGATATAATCAACCCATCCATCCCTACACTCCAAAATAGCACCGGTTGCGACACTAAACAGAAATATGCAGCTTGGCTACCAGTAATTTAGGCTCAAAGCCTTTCAGTACACTTCCTCCGATCAGTATAAACTCATCCCCATGCAATGCACCATACAGCCATGTCATGTCATATGATAGAATCATACATGAATCCATTACAGTTTAAATAACATGCTAAAACACGGTCATACATGCACATATATATATATACATCACATAGGGCAAAACAGTCATCTTACCATGTAGGGGAAACATAGTCATTTTACTACATAAAGGTAAAACAATCATCTTACCACATAAGGGCAAAATAGTCATTTTACAACATAAAAGCAAAACAGTCATTTTACCATATAAGGGCAAGACAGTCATATTACCATATAAGGGCAAAACAGTCATTTTACCACATAAGGGAAAAATAGTAATTTTATCAATTAGCGGTCCAAGCACACTTACCGACCCAATAGTAGGTCCACAGTCATCTCGGGTGACCCGTGCAACCTTATCAGTCAAACAATGAAAATGGGCGCAAAGCCCATAATGAGGGCCCATGTGGGCCCACATGCTCGTGTGGCCCACATAGCCCATAAATGGCCTTGGCCTTGTGGTTTACACAACCTAGCCTAATATTCTCCACACGTTCATGTGGTTTACCTATATGGGGCCCACATACTCGTGGGGCCCACATAGCCCAATTCGGCCCAACCTGGCCCAAAATATGATCTAAGCCCATGAAATTTCTCATGGTTGGCCCTACAATAAAATGTCCATGTCTATGCATTCGGATTGCCACACGAGTGAGCGCACGCTAATGTTGCATCAATTAACACATTTTTCGATTTTTTTCGATTTACGATTATGGCAGTGTTATTATACAACTATTTGCGAAAACACGCAGAAGCCCACGAGCACCAAACCTATGTTCAAACAAGACACTCTGTCAGTCCTTTAATCAATAGGGTTAAACACCCACTTTTTAACACTTATCCCAAAATCATATTTGGTACTTGCCATGTTTGAACGAGTGTGGTTTAGCCCGTTTAAACCACTTTCGAGGATGATTACAAACTCCTTGACGGATATCTGCATTACAAGAAGATTTTATTAATCAGGATTGTTAATACACGTGGCTTAAATCTACATATGATAACTTACAGAAACATAGAACCCAACAATAGGGAAAAGAGTATTCGGCTTAAACAGTGTAAGAGAGGGGAGACTTCATAACACTTAAGAGAGAACAAGAAGGAGTCGAGTGCACTCACCGATTTGTCAAAGAATAATTTCCAAACCAAAAAAAAATGGAGAGAGAGAGATTAGGTATTCGGCCTGCGTACCAAATAGAAAGAGATGATAAGAGAAACTATTTGAGGGCTAACAGAGAGGAGAAGTAAGGGGAATTCAGTCACAATAGCAAGATAAAGAGAAAGAAATCTGTTAACAAAAAGAATCGAATGAGCGGAAAAAGGTATATTCGATCAAAAGAAGAATCGATTGGGGAAGGAAGAGAAAGAGAGGCAATCGGTTAATAAGTGAACACTAGGGACAATAAGCTCAGACCAAACTAAGATTCGAATGTGTGGAGGGGAGAAGAGAAAGTGTTCGGCCAAAGAAATGGTTTTCAAAGACGAAACAGATGAAATAGAAAAATACTCAAATGGAACCCCTACCACAATCGACCTCCAAGTAGAAAGGAGCAGATAAAACCGAAAAATGAAAAGCATACCATTCAGACCGAATTCTTGATTGCCTAAAGTTCAATTTTGGCACAACACTACCTCTCCCCTCAACTCCCCACAATTTCCTCCCTGAATCTCTCCTAAAGTCCCTCCATCAACATCTCTTCAATCACCAATTCAAACTCCACTCAACTCAACAGAGTTTTGATCAACCTCAATTACTCACACGGCAAGAACAGCAAAATAAAACACCCCACTACATTCATCAGGATTCGAACCTTAACCCTTTGGCATAGGTAACACGCCACATACCCCATAGACCAGTAGGCTCTTTATGTCATAAAATACCCATATTTATTTAAGAAGCCTACTAACTAGAGACAGGGTTAATTCAAGTAAGACACAAAATTTTTGCACAACTTCTCAGACACTCCCAGAACACTTAACCACTGAAACAGATACACAATTGTGTCACTTTCTTGCACAACTTAAACATTTATGTGTTTCCTCCTAACTGTTCCCATGCTCAAATCCTAATACTTCTTGGCCTAAAATTCAGGGCATTACAATTCACCCCTGCTTAAAGAAATTTTGTCCCCGAAATTTCCAACTATCAGATCAGTCGCATAACACAGACTACACCACTATGCTCCCGTTGCACACTTTAGCTCCGAAACACTACCACAATTAACTTGAGTGTGTTCAATACAGTCAATAGATAGACTGGGACAGTACATCAATCCAATACTCGACCACCTTAGGGGCGACATTTGTGACCCTCTCCAAAATCCACAACTTAGCTTAGAACAGCATGTCGACCCCAGCTGCACGATCAAGAGACCTAGTACCTCTGGTGCTCATTATTGAATTGCGTTTTATCTTGAATTAAAATTTTTATGCAGATCAGTTTACAGTTCCAGTTGTCTATTAACAGATATTTTATAGAGACAGTATCAAAAGTATAGAGTTTTATCTTCACACAATACAGTGTCTATTGGTATTTACTGGTTTCTCTACAGTTTCAGTATACACTGCTAAAGAGTTTGCAGTACGGTATACTACCTACAGTAGTCTTAATAATCCTACCTATGGCAGTTTTAGCCAAAATCAAAATATAGTTTTTAGAGACAACTTACAGGATCAGAACGGAGACTCGGTGTACCACACATTCAGTAAAACATTTTAAAAAACTTCAAATCATTTTAAACGGTTCTTTTAGAAATTCCAAGTTTCGAAAGAAACCCAAATCTACAGCCGAGTTTTGCAAC
The DNA here is from genome assembly GCF_007990345.1 of Gossypium hirsutum. Classification (NCBI taxonomy): domain Eukaryota; kingdom Viridiplantae; phylum Streptophyta; class Magnoliopsida; order Malvales; family Malvaceae; genus Gossypium; species Gossypium hirsutum. The sequence goes on from NC_053434.1 coordinate 51,812,585, forward strand.
CTGACTCTGATACCACTAAATGTAACACCACAAATCCGGTGTGGAAGTTATGGTCGAATCTAGCGATGTCACATTGGGTATTTTTCGTAAAGTGTTATATCGATAAAAGTTCTTACTATATATTTAACCTCTTTGTGTGTTTCTGAGTTATGTCATTCATTTCAAAACTTGCGTCACTAACCAAAAATTACTTACTCTTAAATCGTTATTCATCTCCAAAAATATCATTTTCTAGCGAAAGCTTCTTAAAATAGTTGCGTACTTGCATTTACTTTGTAAAAACATTGTTTCTTTTGAAAACTCTAGTTTTCCTATCTTTAGCTGTTATAAATCGAAGCAAATAAAAATCCTAAAATAAAATCCAAAGAGGCCTTATTACAATAGAATACCCAAAATAAAATTAATTATAATTTTAAAAAAATCAAATAAGAAAGTACATGCAGTTGTGTGGCCACCTTTGAGTCCCTTGCAGCACCAATCCGCCTAAGACTAGGGATTACTTGTACAGATAAGCAGATGGGTGAGTTTATGAAAACTCAGTGTGTAATCCTATATAAGCAAACAGTCAGAAAACAAGCACAGTCTGGGCCTAAACCCTTTTTAGAAATAGTGACAATATTGATCTAGGCTTTAGCCTAACTCAATACAGAAACAGTCATGTGTTTGGGCCTTGGCCCATTGCAGTAACAATAAACAGTGCAGTAACAGTATACATGTCCTACCCATCCAGCCTTTACACTCCATCTCCGTCCAACCCTACACTCCATGTGGGGATTTAATCAACCCACCCATCCCTACACTCCAAAATAGCACCGGTTATGGCACTAAATAGTAATATGCAGCTGGGCTGCCAGTAATTTAGGCTCGAAGCCTTTCAGTACACTTCCTCCGATCAGTATAAACCCATCCCCATGCAATGCATCATACAGTCATGTCATGTCATATCATAGAATCATACATGTATCAAATACAGTTTAAATAACATGCTAAAATACGGTCATACATGCACATATATATATAAATACATCACATAGGGCAAAACAATCATCTTACCATGTAAGGGCAAAACAGTCAACTTACCACATAAGGGAAAAACAAACATTTTATCACATAAGGGCAAAATAGTCATTTTACCACATAAGGGCAAAATAGTCATTTTACCATATAAGGGCAAAACAATCATTTTACCACATAAGGGCAAAACAATCATTTTACCACATAAGGGCAAAATAGTCATTTTATCAATTAGGGGTCTAGGCACACTTACCGACCCAAAAGTAGGTCCACATTCGTCTCGGGCGACCCGTGCAACCTTATCAGTCAAACAGTGAAAATGGGCCCAAAGCCTATAATGCAGGTTTATGTGGGCCCACACACCCGTGTGGCCCATATAGCCCAGAAATGGCCTTGGCCGTGTGGATTACATAACTCGGCCTAATGTTCTCCACACGTCCGTGTGGTTTACCTGTAGGGGACCCACATGCTCGTGGGGCCCAAACTGCCCAATTCAGCCCAACTTGGCCCAAAATATGGTCAAGACTTCTCAAACACTCCCAGAACACTTAACCACTGAAACAGATAAATAATTGTGTCGCTTTCTTGCGCATCTTAAACATTTATATGTTGCCTCCTAACTGTTCCTCTGTTCAAAACCTAATACTTCTAGGCCCAAAATTCGGGGCGTTACAACACGGGCAAGGCTAATCTAGGCATGTTGGCCAAACGAGCATGTGGGCTAAAATTTTTTAAATTTCTCCTAAGGTCGCACGGGTCGCCCCAATTCACTGTGGCCTACTATAGGGTCGGTAAGGGATAACTAAACCCTAAAACTATGTGATTTGATAGTCTGAAACACTGTTCTGAGTAAGATTATGCATGCCTCTTTACTATGTTAATTGCATAGGTATATCTATATATATATATAAGCATGTTTTAATATGTTAATTCTGCATATGTGTTTTGTCTTTGTTCTGCATATGACTATAGGGTGGGTTTTGTATATATGGAGGAAGTGTACTATATGGCAATCATCGCCTAATATCTAGCAGCTTGGCTGTTCGATATGTGTCGTAATGGTACAATATGGTGTGCAGGGATGGGTGGGTGTTATTAACCACAAATGATGTATTGGGATGGTCAGAGATGGTGTGTAGAGGACGGGGGTAGGATTCTGATTATCTGATTCTGTTTACTGTATCTGAATCTAGAATGGGCCTGAGCTCAAATCTATATCTGTATTTGACTGAGTATATGATTCTGTTTGTATTGCATGCTTATTTCTATTTGGTTACTGGAACGATGGAAAAATGTGCAAGAGTACACAATCGCAACAAGTAATAAAGTGACAAGTAATTTCGAGTTATCGTACCCACAAAGACTGTAAAAAGAATTATTTATGAAATTAATTGTAAAACACTTTAGTGAGGTAAAAATAATTTGGTTTTAAAAGATGGTCCAAAACTATTTAAAAACTAAGTAAATAATTAAAATAAAACAAAGGAGTTCTAATGCACGATTTCAAATAAGATTTAATCAAGGTAACATACTTGTGTTGGATTAATTATATTCCTTTAACTTAGAATAATTAAACTCATGTTTACATTTCTACGAATAAATTCACGGCAATACGGTAATTGGCTAACTTTTGAACATACTCACATACAAAAATCCATTCATCTCTTGACATATCCCTATGTCAATTCAATCGACTAAATAGATTTTAATAAGCAAACATGGTATTGCACATACATACTCATTAAATTGAACTAATCTCTTGCTTATCCCTATGTCAATTCAAACGATTAATTAAATCTAATAAGTATATAAAAGACTATGTAAGGTAACAAGGCATCCCTACCTTGAAACAATTTAATCATAATAATCTTGCAAGTTATGCAAGGCAATAATATCGCTAGATACATTGCTAATTTAACCTTCAGCTGCCTTAGAAGAATAAACATGCACTGATTAAGTATTGTGTCAATTAATTATAATTTCAATCCGTTTAAATAATTAATTCATTAGTTATTTAACAATTATATTGCAAAAATAACTTTGGCATGATTTTACTTAACCAAGCAATTTACCAAGGCCTATAACAGCATAAACATCATTTTAACAATTCAAGTAGGCAAAATATAATCAACCCAACACAAACTTAATTTTAAGCTAAATTGATTAAAATAACCATTTCAATAGCATAAATATTCATAAACATGTTCATAAAAACAATAAAAAAAATTAAAGAGTTAGGGAAAAGAAGCAAATACGGTGTTTCTTTGTGGCTTGACTAGTTGCTCCGTTCTTCATTCTTCGTTGCCCTTGGCTATCAAGGTGGCTTTTGAACACCTAAGTGCTGCTCCAAAATGGCTGATGAGAGCCTCTTTCCCAAGAGAAGAAATTGGCACTTGAACAATAAGGGAAATGGGATGGAGAAAAAATAAGAGAAACGTGAGAGAGGAGAAGAGAGAATGAGAGAATGCTGTGGAATGAGGGATGGTTTGAATGATCAGCAAGGGGTGGTTACTAAAAATAGAAAATTCCAGCAGCCAAAGAGCCCCCTTATGGCCGGCCATCTACTTGGCAGGAGTTGAGACTTTCAACTTTGCTAAAATGGCTTGGGGCAAATCTACAAAGCCACAATTAAAGGTGGGGTTTAAATGCAAATTAGAAGTCTTTCGAGGGCCTTTTTGCAAGCATATTTAATCAGCTAAAATTTTGATTTGGGTCAGCATATGGACGGTTCTGGGCTACTCTGTAACGCCTCGAATTTAGGCCTAGAAGTATTAGGTCTTGAGTATGGGTTCGTAAGGAAGTTCTATATAAGTATTTAATTGTGTAAGGGAATGACACAATTAAATGTCTGCTCAAGTGGTTAAGGGTCTTGAGAGGAGTTGGAAAAGTCCTGGGTTCAAACTTGGGCTTTAGCAAAAATTTTGGTTTTAAGTGAATAAAACCCTGGGTGCTGGGTGATGGCCTTTAAATTATTGTGTTAAGTAAATGACACAAGGAAGCATGTGGTCTAGTGGTTGTGGCGTCATTAAGGTTGCAAGGGAGCCTGGATGTCTTGGCTCTTGCAGTTTATTTTGGTTTTTCTTTTAAAGGAACCTGGACTTTGGCCTATAGACCTTATAATTAATTAGGGATAAAATGTGACATAGAAAGAACTTGTGGTGGAGTGGCAAGGTGGCGTGTTGTGTAACTGTAAGGTTTGAGGTTCAAGTCTTAGGATGCGCAGTGGAGTATTTATTTTCTATTTGAGCTGTGTAGGAGGTGGAGTTGGACTCTTTTGTTACTGAATTGGGATCAAGCCCAGGTTGGTTCTAAATTCTATTTTTGACTGACTGTTTGGATGCCAGGGGATTACACACTGAGTTTTCGTAAACGTACCCCCTTTTTAATTGTGCAGGTAATCCCGAGCATTGAGAGGATTGGTGCTATGAGGGACTCGGAGATGGCCACACACTGCTTATGTTTTCAGATTTGTTTATTTAATGTTGCATATTTTTATTTGGGTTGTAATAAGGCCTCTCTTAATTCTAGTTTTTATTTTAGACTTTGGGATTTTATCTACTATGTTTTATAATTGTTAGAAGTAGATCGTGATTTTCCAAAACAATAATTGTTCCCAAAACACAACATTTTCGCAACTTAACTTATAAACGTCACATTTTTGTAAATCGATTTCTTTTAAAATTATCTTCCGCAACCCAAAAAGGAATTTTGGGAATAAAATTAATAAGTTTTCAATGTACTACGTTTCAAATAAGAAGGGTTCCTAATGAAAACATGGTTTTTGAAAAACACTTCAATGTGACACGCCAGATTTCGGCCATAGCGTCTAGGCCGGGTTTTGGGTGTTACATGCCCAATTAGTGGCTGGTACGATTCATTCAATATGGTTCGACCAATGCGGTTCAACTAGACCCTTTCTCCATAATTAATTAAAAATAATTTATTTATCCAAATTAAATGGGGAATAAATTAAAATTTTATTAAATTATGAATTAATACACATTTTCTGGACCATCTTAGGCTGGGAAATTCATGTGCCTCGATACTTCAAATTGCTTCTCGATTTTGTGCTTTCAGCAGTGTCAGCCGAGCCAATTTTCATCTTTTGTGCGAATCTATCGAAAATAGTCAAAATTAATAAAAATTGAGTATAAAATTAACTAAATTCACCATGTTCATATTTTTTAACACAATTAAATTATTTTATAATATTTAATTATTTTTCGACAAGAAGTTAACCGGATTTGCATGAATTTAAGTAAGAATGGGTATGAAAAAGTATATAAATTTTTTGTTTCCACACCCCAAACTTAATTCATTGCTCGTCCCTAGTAATGAACAAATTTTGAAAAGAATTTCTCGAAAACAACCTTGAAAAATTCTTTCAGAGCAACATTTTTCCCAAAATTATGAATTTAAAATACTTATGCTCAAAGACAAGAAATCTGATAGTTATGCTACTTAAGAATACATATTGTTCAAATTAAATTCAACAACTTATTATTATAGCAAAATTTAAACTAAATGCTTTTGTAACAAAGGCATGTGAACCTTTACCAATTTGATTTTTATTCCTTTATTCAAGACTAAGATGCAATCATTAAGCTTAACTTATATATTCGTATGTTGATCGCAGCAATTTCTCTCCACTAATGTAGGTAGCATTAGGACTTTGAATCAATAGTTCTTTATCAAGGTTGTAACGTGGCTAGGCTAAGGGTAGGTGAAAGATGGATAAATTTTAGTTTAAAAACCTTAGACTCAGTGTCAATCAAACCTTCAGAATTTTTACCTTCGGTACACCAACTTGACTTTCATATGCTCTTTTGTACATCTCTTTCAAATACATGTGCCCTCTATTTTCTTCTTCTTCTTCTTCTTCTTTTTTCCTTTTAGCTAACATGAGCAATTACTTTGTGTATTGCAATTCTCGAGCAATTGATACTTCTTTTCCACTCCCCCAAACTTATTTTCAAAGTACATTTTGAATATTACTAAGTCTAGTGTTTGGGACAATTTTAAGATCATTAAGCGAAAAGTAATGGCTAATCATTACAAGGGTTGAAATAAAATTAGGCTATATAGTCTCAAAGTTGTGTTTCAAAGGATAAAATTTTACCATGGAGGGCTTAAAAGGCTCAAACGATCCAAACAATAGTTGCCTAAATCATTTCCAATGTTCCATGCTCCCTAGGATTTCGCCTCAAGAAATTACTAAATCAATTCTAAAGACTTAAACTTTCGTGCATACCTAACTTTCCTAAAGAACTAAAAATTTTATGGTACGAATTTGCATGCTTTATTAAAAATACATTCATGTCATTCTTAAGCTAACATAATAATTTATTGAAATAATAGAACTTTATTCATACTCAAATTGAGCATACTTAACAAAATTCAAATTTTTTAACAAAAAATATCCTAATCATAATTAAAAGAAAATTTTATTCTGAGTGGAAATAATTCAATTTTTCGGTCCCCCCAACTTAAAATAAACAATGTCCTTATTGTTTAAAGTGAATAGATACTATACACCAGGTACGATTTTAAAAAAGAGGAGACGAGTCAATTTGACTGCTTAAGTACCAAGCTCTTTCTAAATCCAATCCTAGACATGTCTATATCTATTGCCACACTTTATACTTTGTGACTTGCTCACATTAGTGATTTTCCTCTTTTGTTTTATTATGCAAAAATAAAAAAATTCCTAATTAAACTTAATCCTAGAAATAGTCTATGAATAAAAATAAAGTAAAGTCAAGATCCCTCCCTTTTATTTATTTTGCAGATCCTTCCGTTCTGGACTCATCTTTTGCTCCATCATTATTGCCTTTGCACGAATCGCTTCACTCCTTCTTTGATAATGGACTCCATGGTTCAAATATGAAATTTGGAAACTCAGGCACAAAAATAAATGGGTCATTGTATATTTTCTTAAAAGCACTTCTCATCGAGTCATCCCTTATTTTTTAGCATATCCAATAGGCTTGTTGCTGCCATTGCATATGTTGCATTAAGCCCGTCAATTTTGATAGCTCATCTCGAAGGTCTGGGCTAGGCGATTGAGCTCTAAACATTGAACTGGCTCCACTGATTCTACCTTATCAGGGACTTCAAATAATTGCATTGTGGGATCTTCTTCTTCTTCAGGGTCCCCCGATTCCTCACTTACTTCAACTCGTTATTGTAGAACTGAGTCTCCAGCTACTCGGTAAAGGTCCCAATCTGTGATTATGCCTTGGCTATACCCTGTCTTCCTTACATTCACAAGAATTTTAGCTTCCAAGAATAAAATAGTTATTGTAAAGGGGAAGTGAGCAGGGCCAGAGCGTTTAATAGCACAATTCCGTATTTCCCTCAAGTTGATCTTCCCCACATCAATGGTCTTACCAGCTAGGATCGAGTACAATAAAACCATTCGCTTTAATGAGATTGTAGTCCCATGTGAGCTAGGCATAAGGATGAATCGGATGAAGTAAAACAAACCTTCGTGAGTGGCGTTAAATATTCTCTTCAACAAGTATGGATTCCTTGTTTTGACACACTCCATGTAAAACCCTGAACTGTCAGTTCCTCGAGAATTTCTTGCAAATTTTCAGGCTTGATATTGCTCATCAATGTGGAATATTCATCGTTTTTGAAATCAGGTAATTCAAAGAACTCATTAATAGCATTTGAATTTATCGGTATCTTTGTAACATCCCAAAACAAGGCCTAGTCGAAATAGTGATTTCGAGACCACAAATCTAAAATCAAAATATTTATTTTATGATTATTATGAGGCCTAGGATATGAGTATATGCATGTTTTAAAGTTTCATGAAGAAATTCTAAGTATAAGGTGTCTTATTGAAAATTAGGGACTAAATTGAATAAATTTCAAAGCTTGGTTTCTAGAAGAAATTTGTATGAAATTGCTTTAGATTATGAATTAGAAGGTCTTGGAGAGTAATTTTCCCAAATTCTAAATTTTTGGACAAAAATGGGCTTGCATAGATGAAATTTTAAAGGCATAAGGGCATAAGGGCATTTTGGTCATTAGGCATTTTAATGAAAGAAAAAGGGAAAAATGGAGAAAAAATATGCTCATCTTCTTCCCATAGCTGTTGAATTTTCTTCAATTTTCAAGCTCAATAGTAAGTGCTCACAAGCCTCATTTTTCATGTTCTTTGTATTTTTGAAATCTCGATAACTTGCTCTCTCCATTTCTACCCATATTTCATGCTAGGGTTCATGTTTGAAAATTTACCCATGCATGAGTTGCTTGTATTTTTATGGATTATGGAGGGATATGAAAGATGAATGTGTATTAAACCTCTTTTCCTAGTTGATTTTCATGAGAAACCCTTATAGGGACCATTTTGCAAAAGATGTAAATGCGTGGTAGAAATGAGAAAATAATTGATAATGTGGGCTACCATAAAAGAGAAAAATGTTCAGCTAGGCTTGGGTGAGATAGAAATTGCATGTGTTTCATTATACGAGCCTAGAGTCTAAATTGTAAAAAAAGTCAAAAGTTAGAGGCAAAACGGTCATTTGGACCGGGGGTAGATATAAAACTTGAAATGTACAATGTGAGGTATTAATGAGTTAATTTTGCTGTTATAGACCCCGAGGAACAAATTTCGGAGGTCGATCATCGTAAACGTAAGGTTTTGGAATAACCGAAACACAATCCCGAAAGGAATACCAGGTAAGTTTGGATAACTTAAAGTAAACCCCTAATATGCATAATTGAATGATTTATGAATGCATGATGATTGCATTTATTATTAGCATGAAATATTATGGAAATGCATATTGATGGTAGCATGTGAAAAATGCCTCGGATGAGGTCAACAGAGGGAATTTGATGGATAAACCCTTATTGACATGTGAACTAAGATCCTGCATGTGTTGCAGTAAGGATTTAGCCCGGACGAGTAATCTATGATCTCAAGTATGAAAAGAATCTAGCCCGGACGGGTGTTCCTTGAATGATCAAGCCTCTCGAAGAAAATATGTACATTTAGGATTTAGCCCGGATGGGTAATCTGATTAGGGTCTGAATTTAGCCTGGACTGGTAATTCAGATCCGAGCTCACTAAGGGTGTTTGTCGTTATAAGGGATTTAGCCTGGACTGGTAATCCCGACAACACCTTATGAGTTCATATAATGGGGATTTAGCCTGGACTGGTAATCCTTCCATATGATGTGGGGTTCGCAAGAGTGTATATATATGAAATGATCATTCGTATGAATTAACGGATAATGGGTATTCCATCTAGATTTCCTAGAAACTCAACGAGATTAACATGGGATATATATATAAATATGTGTGTGTGAATGAAATGTTGAATGATGAGCTCATCTAGTTAAATTACATGATACATGATTATGTGACTAACTCATTGATTGAGTGCATGTGATAGGAAATCATTTCATAATGGATGATTTCATGAATTAAGTATGGATGTATGCTAATTACTCGGTAAGTTTACTGTTCGGTTATTTGAGGTTACTAAGCATGAAAATGCTTATCCCCTCTCTTTTTCCTGTTTTACAGAGCTCGAGGACTCATAAAGATTGGAAGACGGTTGGAGAAGCAACACACTATCAACTAGTCAAGCTTTGGTATAAAGACACTTCTATTTTGTTAATGGCATGTATAGGACTCTGAGTATTTTGTCATATATGTCATTTGAATTGCCGAAAGAAGGCATGTAAAGATGCATTCATCTTTTTGTATAAGGCCATGGAAATTGGCATATTTAAAAGTAGGCTATGATCTGCCTTTATATGCTTGTTTATGCTCTATTATGATGGGTTGCTGCAAGTGGCAATGAGTTCAAAAACGAGCCAAATTCTGAATGTGCTACAATCACATAAGAACCCATAAATACTAGATGGAAAATAACCTTTTTGTATGAAACAAATGATACGAGGTTTCCATACAACTATTTTCATTAAGATTATTTACAAGCGTAAAATTATGTTTTCTATCAAACTTGATAACCACTGTGAACAAGTAGTAGAAAGGGGTGACTAAAGGCTTGGAAAATATCCTAATAAAGTCCACATGGTTGGACACACGGGCATGTGTTTAGGCCGTGTGTGACACACGATTCCCTCTCATGGGCGTGTGCTATGGTCGTATGTCCCCTGCACTTAAAATTTTAGCTCAAAGTTGTGCACGGGTAGGCCACATAGGCGTGTGCCACGGTCGTGTTAAAATGACAGTTTCGTGCATTGGCAGGCATCACGGGTGTGTCCCATGGTCGTGTTGATAAGTCAGAGTTTCCCATGGTTGAAGGACATGGGCGTGCCCCAAGATACACGGGCGTGTGTCCCTGTATGTTAAGGACAATTTTTTGAAGACCCCAAGGTTAATTTAACATGCCCGTATTTGTCCCGCATTGCTTTTCAATATGTTATAGGTTTCGAAGGCCTATACAAGGGACGAGATATTCATGATTGAAAGGTTTTAAATTCAAATGAAATTTTGTGATCCAAGTTAGTGTACCGAAAGTGTAAAGTTTCGGTAATGCCTCGAGCCCTGTCCCGGTGTTGGATTCGGGCTAGGGTTGTTACAACCTTGATTTCGCGAACTAGAACTTCTGTCATCTCGCTTGAAGTTAAATTCGCATAGAACTCACGAACTAGATCCTCGTCCACACTAGGTCTCTTTTCACAAAATAGCTCCCGATTGAGAGTTTCAGCAACTTGACGAATACTTGCCATAAAGTCTCTATAGTTGCTTTCTTTTAATGTAAAGCCTTTTTCTGGATGCATCTGTTGATTTTTGAAGATACTTTTGTATCTCAATCTGGCTTCTTCACAGTGGAACTTGTTTTGTGTTTCATCAATTTGAGCAGAAGCACGAGTTCTCTTGCGAGGCATTTTTAACCTGATCATAAGATGGAAGAATTATTTTCTCAAAAAAAATTTAATAAAAATTATTAATAATTCAATGAATTGAAAAATTGACTAATTGAATAAAATTAAAAATTAAGAGAAAACTAGGTCTTACCACCTTTTGTGTAGAAATAAAATAATAATAATAATAATAATGAAGGAAAAGATGGCAATTTAAAAGGAGGGCTGGAGGGTTTGTGGCTTAGGATGGATGCATGAAGAATGCTGCACAACAGCTAAGGCGGGCGGGAGTGGTGCGTGTGGGAGTAGTGATGCGTAGTAGGGCTAAAAGCAGGCAGCGACACGGGTGTTCGGCAGCAGGTAGCAATTGGGCGCGCGCAGGATGGTGCGAAAGGCAGCTATAGCGTGCGGGATGAAGGCCTGGCGCGAGCTGAGGATGGTGCGGCAAGCGGGCGATGGAGCTGGGCGTGCTTGAGGCCTGCTAGGACGTACGGCATGTGCTGCTAACCAAGTGGCTGCTGGGCAAATGGTTTCGGCACTTTGGGGTTTTAGTGATTTGGGTTTTGAGTGATAGATAAATGAGAAGACGGGTGGAATTTATAAAGGGAAAAATAAGAATTAGAGTAGAATTCTTAAAATAATTTAACTAATAAAAATTCTAAGTTTTAATCCTATACAAAGATAACAACAATTAATAATTAGATATATGCATATTAAATTATTAATTGCTATTTAATTTATTTAAACAAAGATAAAATATGATTAAGACTAATCCTAATTCTATGCTAAATTGATAAAGATTAATATATAAATTATAGTAGATATAATTATATATTAAAGATTATCATCTTATTATTATTATTAAAAACTTATCAAATAAAGTATGATTAAATTAACACTAATCCTAAAATTGATAATAATTATCATTTTTTTATTAAACTAAAACTTTATTCTAGAAGCCTTTTGAAAATATTTACAAAAAGAGGCATCAAGTTTTTATTATTTAAGAAAAGAGCAACCAAATTTTAGAAATGATTCAATTAAGTCCCTAGATTTAATGAAAATTTGGATTTGAGTTGCAATTTAAGACTTGGAACAAAATTGACCCTTTTATTTGAAAAATCAAAAATTGAAATTTCTATTTAGAGAATAATTTTTCGAAAAATTATGTTAAAATCAATTCCCAGGAAAGATTGGAGAGGTCACAAGCAGTCCCGCTTAAGTTCCAATCTCCTAGATAGAATTTATTTAAACATGCTAATCTAAAAAATATACCCTAAATCATTTATTAAAAAGGAAAATAAGAAAATTTTAAACATCCGATAAAATGAACGCAATTTCATTCTGTTCAATCTTATCTCCCCAATAATGTTTCAAGTGCTGGGCATTAACTTGAAAATTACCTCCCTTACCTTGGAGCTCAACAACTCCGTATGGATAGACGTGATGAATCGTAAATGGACCGGACCAACGTGATTTTTGCTTACCTGGAAAGAACTTTAGTCTGGAATTAAATAACAAGACTCACTGACCTGCTTCAAATTCTCAAACTCGAATGTGCTTGTCATGCCATTTCTTAAGTCTCTCCTTGAATAATTTGGCATTTTCGTAGGAGAACATCCGAAGTTCCTCTAGCTCATTGAGTTGGAGCATCCGTTTCTCTTTAGCATGCTTAGGATCCAAATTGAGTTGTCGAAGAGCCCATTAAGCCTTGTGCTCTAACTCTAAGGGTAAATGACATGCTTTCCTAAAGACCAACCTGTACGGTGACATCCCTAAAGGTGTCTTGTATGCTGTTCTGTAAGCCCAAAAAGCATCATCCAGCCTTTTGGACCAATCTTGTCGGTTTGGGCAAACTACCTTCTCAAGTATGCCTTTGATCTCTTTATTTGCCAGTTCAGCTTGCCTATTCGTCTGCGGATGGTAAGCTGTTGCAACCTTGTGTTTCACTCAATGCTTGTCTAATAACCATTTTAGCCACTTGTTCACGAAGTGGGACCCTTTATAACTAATCATAGCTCTTGGGGTTCCAAACCTTGTGAACATGTGTTTCTATAAGAACTTAATTACAACCCTAGCATCATTTGTCGAATACGATTTAGCCTCGACCCACTTGGACACATAGTCCACTACTACCAATATATACTTGTGAACAAAAGACAGAGGGAAAGGACCAAGAAAGTCAATACCCCATACATCAAACAATTATACCTCAATGATGTTTGTTCGAGGCATCTCATTACTGTTGGTGACATTTTCGACCCTTTGACATCGGTCACAGCTCTTTATGTACCCGTATGCATCCTTGAATAGTGTTGGCCAAAAGAATCCTGCTTGTAATACTTTGGCCGTCCTACGAGTACCTCTGAAGTGTCCCCCACTCGGAGCGAGTGATAATGGTATAAAATCTTTTGTACTTCATCTTCTGCCACGCATCTCCTAATCATCTGATCTGCACACCTTTTAAACAAATATGGCTCTTCCCAGAAATAGTACTTCACATCGTGAAGAAACTTTCTCCTTTTTTGATAAGTCTTATCAATTAGCATCAAACCACAAGCTAAATAGTTAGCAATATTAGCAAACCAAGGGGTATTGTGGACATGACTTACCATCAGTATGTATTCATCTGGAAACGTTTCCTGAATTGGAATAATAGGAGAATTCCCTTCTTGTGGCTCCAATCTAGACAAGTGATCTACTACTTGGTTTTCTACCCCCTTTCGATCTTGAATTCCTAGATCGAACTCTTGAAGTAGAAGTACCCATCGGATCAGTCTCGGCTTAGCATCTTTTTTGGCAAGCAAATACTTAATTACCGAGTGGTTCGTACAGACAATTACTTTGGTATCTACAAGATAAGATCGAAACTTGTCAAAAGCAAATAAAATAGCAAGTAACTCTTTTTTTGTTACCGTGTAGTTCAGTTGAGCTCCTGTAAGAGTCCGGCTTGCATAGTAGATGGGATGAAAAGCTTTGTTCCTTCGCTAGCCCATGACAACTCCTATCGCGAAGTCGCTTGCATTACATATTAATTCAAATGTCAAATCCTAATCTGGTGTGACAATTATGGGTGCCGTAATTAATCGACCCTTCAAATCCTTGGAAGCTCTTAAACATTCATCATCAAACTTGAACGTCGTGTCCTTCTCCAATAATTTGCATAAGGGTTTATCAATTTTGGAGAAGTCCTTTATAAATCTTCGATAGAACCTGGCGTGGCCCAAAAAGGTCCTAACACTCTTTACATATGTTGTAGGTGGGAGCTTCTCAATAACATCTACCTATGCTTTGTCTACCTCGATTCCATGTCTCATTATCCAATTCCCTAGAACGATTCATTCTCGTACCATTAAAAGGCACTTCTCCCAGTTAAGTACGAGGTTTGTTTCTTCGCATCATCTTAGTACCCTAGCTAGATTAGCTAAGCAATCATCGTAAGTATCTCCGAATACTGAAAAGTCATCCATAAAAACTTCCAAGTACTTCTCAACCATGTCAGTAAAAATAGACATCATACATCTTTGAAATGTAGCAGGTGCATTACATAAACCAAATGGCATGCATCTAAATGGTAATGTATTGTATGGGCAGGTGAACGTTGTCTTGTGTTGATCTTTTGGTGCTACTATAATCTGATTATACCCCGAGTATCCATCGAGAAAACAGTAATAGTCTCGCCTCGCGAGTCTATCCAGCATCTAGTCCAAGAACGGCAAAGGAAAGTGATCTTTCCTAGTCGCCTTGTTCAGCTTCCGGTAATCGATGCAAATCCTCCATCCCGTAACTTTTCTAGTTGGTATCAACTCATTATTCTCGTTCTCTATGACTGTGATACCTCCCTTCTTTGGCACGCACTGGACCAGACTTACCCACGAACTGTCTGAGATGGGATAAATGATACCCACATTTAACCACTTGATAATCTACTTTTTCACTACGTCTTTCATGATGGGCTTTAGTCTTCGTTGTCCATCAATTGTCCCTTTTTCACCATCTTCCAGGATAATCTTATGCATGCATGCAGATGGACTAATACCGCGGATATCGGCTATGGTCCATCCGATAGCCTTCTTAAATTGTTTCAACACCAAAATGAGTTTCTCTTCTTGGTCAGTAGTTAACTCTACTGAAACAATCACAGGCAGAGTAGAAGAGTTACCTAAATAAACATATTTCAAATGTGAGGGAAGTACCTTCAGTTCTAATTTAGGTGGCTCATCGATTGACACTTTTGGTTGGGCACAATCCCTTTTCTCTAGCTCCAAAGATTCAAAGCGCTATTGCGGATTAAATCCCTTTTGATTAGCTTCTAACAAAGCTATGTATTCATCCTCCTCTTCATCATTTGGAGGATCTGATGTCAAAATTTGTTCCAACAGATCCTCAACATAGTTGAGCTCCTTTTCCACTATTAAATCCTCTAAATCAGATACTGTAGAACAATCATCAATTGTGTCAGGAAATCGCATAGACTTAATAACATTAAATGTTACCTGATCATCCTGAACATGCATAGCAAGCTCGCCCTTCTGCACATCAATAAGGGTCCTTCCGGTTGCTAGGAATGGTCTTCCTAGGATAACTAGTACTTTTTTGTCTGCTTCAAAGTCTAGGATAACAAAATCAACATGGAAAATAAATTTATCTACTCGTACCAATACGTCCTCGATTTTTCCTTCTAGGTGTGTTAAAGATCGATCTGCTAGTTGAAGTGTAATCGTAGTAGGTCACCTATCCCCAACTTTCTAAATATTGACATAGGCACCAAGTTTATACTTGCACCCAAGTCACTTAGTGCCTTACCACAATACATTGCTAGAATGTTGCAAGGTATGGTAAAACATCCAGGATCCTTCAATTTTGGGGGTAGTTTGTCTTGAAGATATGCGCTGCATTCCTTCGTCAGAGCTACTATCTCAAATTCTCCAAGTCTTCATTTTTTAGACAGGATATCCTTCATGAATTTGACGTAGTTCAGCATTTGTTCAAGTGCTTCAACCAACGGGATGTTGATGTGAAGTTGCTTGAGTACGTCAAGGAATTTCTTTAATTGAATTTCCTGCTTCTGCTTCTGAAGTCTTTAAGGGTAGGGTGGTGGAAGTTTCTTTACTAAAACTGGTTGATTTGTTTTCTGCGGCAATTTTGCATCTAACGGTGTTGTTAGTTGATCAGAATTAGCTAGTTCTGGAATTACCTCGTCAGATTTTACAGATTCTGGTTCTTGTGAAACTGGAATTTCAACACTCGATTGAACTTTCTCTGAGTCTTGAGCATCAAATGGCTCTTTTTCAGCTTTGATAGTGTTGGGCTCTGCTGTCTTTCTGCTCCTCAATGTTAATGCTTTGCAATGTTCCTTCCTCGGATTTCTTGGATTCTCCATATCACTAGGTAAAGCACTATGTGGTCGATTCCTAAGTTCAGTTGCAAGCTAGCTTATTTGGTTTTCCAGATTCTTCAATGTAGTTGCTTGGCTTTGAATTAAGGTACCATTCTTCGTCATGTATGCATTCAATAGATTATCCAAGCTATTGGATGGTTTAGCTTGAATTGGGTTCTGAACTTGTTCAAAAAAACTAGGTGGCTGAGTCGGTCTAGATTGGGCGTAGTTGTTACTGGTTCCAGCCCCTTGGTTACTCCAGGAAAAATTTGGGTGATGGGTTATAGAAGTTGGATTACAGTCCTTACCTTCTTCGATTTTGGTTCTGTTACCCATGTAATATACGGATTCGGGGTTCGATAGACATTCTCTGAACAAATGTCCTTCCCCACAATAAATACAGGCTATACTCTCAAATTGGTGAGGTGGTTGGGCTGCAAAACTGTTAGACCCATTAGTGGTAAGATTCTTAAGCATTGAGGATATTGAAGACACCTGAGATGCAAGTGAAGTGAGAGCATCCACTTCATGTATTCCAGTGACTAGTCTTCCTAATGTAGCTCAATTGGTTGGCCATTGATAATTGTTACTGGCGGTCCTCTCGATGATTTCCTAAGCCTCATTATAAGACTTAGAAAGGAGAGCACTGTTAGCAGAAGCGCCCACTACCATCCTCGTGTGAGCATTGAGACCATTATAAAATGTCTCAAGTTAGATGCAATATGGGATTTCATGATGAGGGCATTTTCGTAATAGTTCTTTGTATCGTTCCCATGCCTCATACAAGGACTCATCATCCATTTGTTGGAAGGCAGTGATCTCGTTCTTCAACTTAGCATTCTTGCTAGGCGAGAAATACTTCATGAGAAATCTTTCAGCTAACTCTTGCCATGTAGAAATTGAGTTTGGTGGCAATGAATTCAACCAAGCTCGAGTTCTGTCCCTTAGTGAATATGGGAATAGCTTCAATCGTAATGCATCTTCAGGTACTCCAGCTAACTTGAAAGAATCACTCACCTCCATAAAGAGTCTTAAATGTAGGTGAGGATCTTCGGTAGACATTCCACTAAATTGGCCCACTATCTGAAGCATCTGAAACATGACTGGCTTCAGCTTGAATTGTTGTGCCTCGATTTCGGGTTTCCTAATGCCCGGATAGAGATCGTTAAATACTGGCACGGTATATTGTCTTAAGGCTCTATCCCTATCATCAGTAATAAGGATAGGATTTTGAGCAAGGTTTGCTCCATTTCCTTGGATCAAATTTTCAATGTTCATTTCTTCGGTCCTTCTCTGGTTCGCTTGTCTTCTTCACTGTCGAAAGGTTCATTCTATCTCAGGGTTTACGGGGAGTAAGTCAATAATCTGGTCAATATTCATAAACCTGAAATTATCATAGAAAAATTAATTAAGTTAAAAATTAAACAGAAAAATAAACCAAAATGTAAAACTAACAAATTCAAAAATAATGGATTTTTAAAACAGTCCCCGACAACGGTGCCAAAAACTTGGAATGACTGAAAATGTGCAAGTGTACATAATCGCAACAAGTAATAAAGTGACAAGTAATGTCGAGTTATCGTACCCACAAGGACTGTAAAAAGAATTATTTATGAAATTAATTGTAAAACACTTTGGTGAGGTAAAAATAATTGAGTTTTAAAAGATGGTCAAAAACTATTTAAAAACAAAGTAATAATTAAAATAAAACAAAGGAGTTCTAATGCACGATTTCAAATAAGATTTAATTAAGGTAACATACTTGTGTTGGATTAATTATATTCCTTTAGCTTAGAATAATTAAACTCATGTTTACATTGCTACGAATAAATTCATGGCAACTCGATAATTGCCTAACTTCTAAACATACTCACATACAAAAATCCATTCATCTCTTGACATATCCCTATGTCAATTCAATCGACTAAACAGATTTTAATAAGCAAACATGGTATTGCACATACAAACTCATTAAATTGAACTAATCTCTTGTATATCCCTATGTCAATTCAAATGATTAATTAAATCTAATAAGCATATAAAAGACTATGTGAGGTAACAAGCCTACCTTGAAACAGTTTAATCACAATAATCTTGCAAGTTATGCAAGGCAATAATATCACCAAATACATTGCTAATTTAACCTTCAGCTACCTTAGAAGAATAAACATGCACTGATTGAGTATTGTGTCAATTAATTATAATTTCAATCCATTTAAATAATTAATTCATTAGTTATTTAACAATTATATTACAAAAATAACTTCTGCATGATTTTACTTAACCAAGCAATTTACCGAGGCCTATAACAGCATAAACATCATTTTAACAATTCAAAAAGGCAGAATATAATCAACCCAACACAAACTTAAATTTAAGCTAAATTGATTAAAATAACCATTTCAATAGCATAAATATTCATAATCATGTTCGTCAAAACAACAACAAAAATTAAAGAGTTAGGGAAAAAGAAGCAAATCCAGTGTTTCTCTGTGGCTTGACTAGTTGCTCCATTCTTCGTTCTTCGTTTCCCTCGGCAATCAAGGTGGCTTGTGAACACCTAATTGCTGCTCCAAAATGGCTGATGAGAGCCTCTTTCACAAGATAAGAAATCGGAACTTGAACAATAAGGGAAATGGGATGGAGAAAAAATGAGAGAAAAGTGAGAGAGGAGAAGAGAGAATGAGAAAATGTTGTGGAATGAGGGATGGTTTGAATGATCAGCAAGGGGTGGAGTTTATAGCTGATTGTGGCTGCTAGAAATAGCAAATTCCAGCAGCCAAAGAGCCCCTCTATGGCTGGCCATCTACTTGGCAAGAGTTGAGACTTTCATCTTTGCTAAAAATGGCCTGGGGAAAATCTACAAAGCCACAATTAAAGGTGGGGTTTAAATGTAAATTAGAAGTCTTTCGAGGGCCTTTTTGCAAGCATATTTAATCAGATAAAATGTTGATTCAGGTCAGCATATGGACGGTTCTGGGCTGCCCAATTAGTGGCTGGTTCGATTCATTCAATATGGTTCGACCAGTGCGGTTCAACTTGACCCTTTCTCCATAATTAATTAAAAATAATTTATTTAACCCAAATTAAATGGGGAATAAATTAAAATTAATTAAATTATGAATTAATACACATTTTCTGGACCGTCTTAGACTGGAAATTCATGTGCCCCAATACTTCAAATTGCTTCTCGATTTTGTGCTTTCAATAGTGTCAGCCGAGCCAATTTTCGCCCTTTGCGCGAATCTGTTGAAAATAGTAAAAATTAATCAAAATTGAGTATAAAATTAACTAAATTCACCATGTTCATATTTTTTAACACAATTTAATTATTTTATAATATTTAATTATTTTTCGACAAGAATTTAACCAGATTTGCATGAATTTAAGTAAGAATGGGTATGCAAAAGTATATAAATTTTTGTTTCCAGTTACACACT